>NC_087288.1:0-43631 GCF_015220805.1 Pogoniulus pusillus | reverse complement strand
GAGCTGTGATAGCAATCAGGTGTCTGCTTAAGTCTTGACCCTCTGCCACGTGCTGCCACGTTCACCAGATCTTTCTCCCGGCTTCGGGGAGAGAAGGAGTGTCCAGCTCCCAGAGTGGGTGTCAGAAGCGATGTGAAGTGAAAGGGGTTTGCTGAGGTCATGTAGGAAGTTGTGTGAGGGAATGTGGCAGTTTGGTTTTTGATTTCTTCAGTCTCTAAAGTTTTTCTTGGAGCAGCTTCACTGCAATCCTTTTAAATGCACAGAGTATCAGCACAGGCCCTTTTAGACAGTCCTCCAGCTTTGCTGCAGGTCCCTTTCAGATACTGCAGCGTAGCTCGAAGCTCTGCCTTCTCTTCTGCAGCCTCCACAGCCCCAGTTCTTTCAGTCCTGCTTCCCAGGAGAGGTGCTGCAGTCCTCTGCTCCTCTTTGTGGCCCTCATCTGGCAGAAGAGCTGTGTTTTTCCTCTAGCTCCTGCAGAAGGGCCTTAATTCTGGTGTCAGCAGCTCCCCCTGTGTCTCCTCTGCTGTCTGTAAATCCCTCCAGAGTAGATGAAGGAAGTGCTGAGTAGCCCCAGCTGGAGTTGAGAGCTGTGCCTATAAAGTGAGCGTGTAGGAGTGGCAGAGCGTGGGCTGTGCCTTGCGTGCGGTGTGCTGTTGGCAAAGGCAATAGGCAGAGCGGCGCTGGGCTGAAGGCGCTGCCCCCGGCCGGGCGCAGAGGCGCTCTCGGTTGTCTGTGCTGCCCTCCTGTGTTTGCTCGTGGGTACTGCAGTTGTGTAGCGGCTGCGGTGTGGCGCCGGTGCTGAGTGCTGCCACCGTGTGTTTGCTTGTCCACACTGCATTTCCTCAGCCGCGGCGGTCGCCCGTTTTCCTGCCTCGTCTCTAAAGGCCGTGCACGATTGAAGTGGCTGAAAGCTGAGGGGAGGGGAGGAGAGGAGGGGAAGGTGAGAGGTGGGAGGGAGAGCTGAGAACTGGTTTGGATTTGTAAGTATTGGAGTGAGGAGTTAAAAGCGGCAGGCAGGGGGGGCGGGCCGGCGCTCGGGGGGCGGGCCGGCGCTCGGGGGGCGGGCCGGCGCTCGGGGGGCGGGCCGGCGCTCGGGGGGCGGGCCGGCGCTCGGGGGGCGGGCCGGCGCTCGGGGGGCGGGCCGGCGCTCGGGGGGCGGGCCGGCGCTCGGGGGGCGGGCCGGCGCTCGGGGGGCGGGCCGGCGCTCGGGGGGCGGGCCGGCGCTCGGGGGGCGGGCCGGCGCTCGGGGGGCGGGCCGGCGCTCGGGGGGCGGGCCGGCGCTCGGGGGGCGGGCCGGCGCTCGGGGGGCGGGCCGGCGCTCGGGGGGCGGGCCGGCGCTCGGGGGGCGGGCCGGCGCTCGGGGGGCGGGCCGGCGCTCGGGGGGCGGGCCGGCGCTCGGGGGGCGGGCCGGCGCTCGGGGGGCGGGCCGGCGCTCGGGGGGCGGGCCGGCGCTCGGGGGGCGGGCCGGCGCTCGGGGGGCGGGCCGGCGCTCGGGGGGCGGGCCGGCGCTCGGGGGGCGGGCCGGCGCTCGGGGGGCGGGCCGGCGCTCGGGGGGCGGGCCGGCGCTCGGGGGGCGGGCCGGCGCTCGGGGGGCGGGCCGGCGCTCGGGGGGCGGGCCGGCGCTCGGGGGGCGGGCCGGCGCTCGGGGGGCGGGCCGGCGCTCGGGGGGCGGGCCGGCGCTCGGGGGGCGGGCCGGCGCTCGGGGGGCGGGCCGGCGCTCGGGGGGCGGGCCGGCGCTCGGGGGGCGGGCCGGCGCTCGGGGGGCGGGCCGGCGCTCGGGGGGCGGGCCGGCGCTCGGGGGGCGGGCCGCAGTGGCGCTGAGCAGGCTGCAGCGGAATGGCGGCGAGCACAGAGCGGCAGGCAGGCGGGCAGGGCGTTTCGGGCCAGAGGGAAGCCTCCCGCGTTCCCCGGCAGAGCTGCGTTCTTTGTCTCTCGCAGCAGAGGAGTTTGGGCAGGTGAGTTGCTCGGCAGCGGCGCCGCATCTGAGACGCGTTTTAGCGCAGCTGCCGTAAGTAGCCTTTGCGGCGCTGTCTGCACGTGTGCGGGGGTCTGGAGGCATCTGTAGGTACCCTTAGGGGCCTGGAGGGCTCTCTGGAAGTCTGTGGAGCTCTCTGGGTGTCTGTGGAGGTGGTTAGGGGTCTGTAGAGGTGTCTGTGGTGCTGTAGGTGTCTCAAAAGGCTGTGAAGGTCTTGAGGTGCCTTCCAAAGGTCTCGAGGTGTCTGTAGGGGTCTGCAGGGTTCTCTGGCAGTCTGTAGAGGTCTGTGGGGGTCTCTAGGGTCATCTTAAAGACATGCAGTGGGCGGGAGGAAGCCTGCCTGTGCCTGCGGGCTGGGGGCGGAGGCGATAAAGAGCAGCCCTGGGGGTGCTGGGGAGAAGCTGAGTGCGAGCACATGGTGTGAGCTTGCAGGCCAGGAGGAGCCTGTCGGTGTCTGCAGGGGTGTGCAAGCAGCTGTAGGAGTCTGCCCAGGTCTGTAGGTGTCTGCAGGGGTCTTCTAAAAGGCCTGGAGGCTTTTCTGAGTGTGCAGAGGTGTGCGGGGGTCTGGAGGCATCTGTAGGTACCCTTAGGGGCCTGGAGGGCTCTCTGGAAGTCTGTGGAGCTCTCTGGGTGTCTGTGGAGGTGGTTAGGGGTCTGTAGAGGTGTCTGTGGTGCTGTAGGTGTCTCAAAAGGCTGTGAAGGTCTTGAGGTGCCTTGCAAAGGTCTCGAGGTGTCTGTAGAGGTCTGTAGGGGTCTGCAGGGCTCTATGGAAAGGTCGGGAGGGGTCCCTAGAGGTCTCTAGGAGGCTGGAGGGGTGTGCAAGTGTCTGTAGCATTCAGCAGGTGTGTGGAGGTTTCTGTTCTGGGCCCGCAGGTGTCTGCAGGCATCTTGTAAAGGTCTGCAGGGGTCTGTGGAGCTCTGTCAGGCATCTGTTAAGTGTCTGCAGGAATCCATTGAAGGTGTGGAGGGGGCTGCAGGGCTCTGCAGAGGAGGCTGTGGCTGTGTGTAGAGGTCTTAGGGGTGTGAAGAGTTTGCAGGAGTCTGTAAGGGTCTGCAGAGCCCTTGGAAAGGTCTGAAGTTGTCTGCAGGAGTCTGGAGATGTCTCTAGGGCACTGCAGGGCTCTGCAGGGGTCTGCTGCTGCGGGAGGAGTGGGCTGGTGGAGCTGGGTCAGCAGCTGATTGGTGGATCCTGTGGGGGCTGTGGGCATGGTCACCCCTGTGCCCCGCCCCCTCATTTGCATAAATGAAGGCAGGGTCCACCTGGCGGAGTTTGGTGCTTTATTGGGGGGGGGCCTGGTTAGGACGGGGAGGGTCAGCAGCTGATTGGTGCATCCTCTGTCGTGGGCGGGGCCTGCCCCTGCCCCGCCCCTCCGAAGCGCTCGATGGTCTCCAGCACAGCCCCGGGAGACCCAGAGCCTATGGGGGGAGGGCTCAGGGACCCCCAGACCCTCCTAGGGACCTCCCAGGGACCCCCAGACCCTCTCCGGGACCTCCCAGGGACCCCCAGACCCGCCCACTGGCCCCCCAGAGACCCCCACTCACCTCCTTGTGCGCCCCCCAGTGCCCACTCAGGCCCTCAGCTTGTCCCCGCAGCACTGCAGCCTGGCCTGGGGGCGCTGCTGAGGCCTCCCCCCGGGCCGGGCTGGGGGCTGCAGGCCTGGGCCCAGCGCCCTCAGTGCCACCTGTGCCAGGCCAGCAGGCAGCGGCAGCAGCACCTCCCTGGCAGGGCAGGTCAAGGAGCCTCGGGGGAGGGACCCCAGCACCCCCCAGCGTCCCCCCAGTCCCCTCCCACTGCTCCCAGTCCCCCCCAGGCACCCCTGGGACTCTCTACGGCACCCACAGACCCTTCCCCTCCCCCCCCCAGCCACCTCTGACCCCCGTCAAAACCTCACCCGGGGACCCCCATGACACCCCCAGACCCTCCCTCTGCTCCACTGCCCCCTCCCCCCAGCCACCTCGGACCCTTCCCAAGGCGCCCCCAAACCCCCCCAACCCCGGGGCCGCCTACAACACCCCCAGACCCTCCCCCTACCCCCTTCAGCCACTTCGGACCCCCCCCAAATCCCCCTGCGACCCCCCCAAGCGCCCCTGGCAACCACTGACTCATCCCCAGACCCTCCCCCCACTCTCGCCCCCCCCCAGCCACCTCATCCCCCCCCCCCGGGACTCCTCAAACCCCCCTGGGGCCCCCCCGAAGCCCCTCTGGGACTCTCCAAAACCCCCCAGCCCCTTCCCCCGCTCCCCCCCGAGCCCTCTCGGACCCCTCCCGGGACCCCCCAACTCCGCCTAAGACCCCCCCGGGGCTGGGTACAGCCGCAGCAGCTCGCTCCGCGCCGCCATCTTGCCTCCGTGCCGTCACTTCCGGCTGGCAGGCGACGCTCTGGGCTCTCCTCTCGCTGGTCAAAGCCGCTCTAGGCCTCCGAGGTCCTCCAGGCGCCACTGCGAGCGGCTCCGGGCCAAAGCAGTGACTGTGCTCAGCTGCAGGGATGGATTTGCCTGCACTCAAGCTGCTGCTGCCAGAGCCCCTCCGTGTCAATCTGTGCTGCCGTTGGGTTCTGCAGCTCTCTCCAGCAAGCATGGCATGAGCTGAAGGAGCAGCAGGAGCAGCATGGCCGTTCCCCAGGCAGCAGGAGGGTTCAGCCCAGCACCAGCTCATGCGGGAGGAGCAGATGCTGAGGAACATCCCCCACGAGACGCAGGTGGCCAAAGAGGCTGGGTCAGGTAAGGCTTTGTGTGGAGTTTGTGCTCCTTCTGGCAGTCAGGTGCACCGGTTCTGAGGAGTAGAAGCATGGAGTGGTTGCTGTTGGAGAAGAGCTTCCAAATCATCCAGGGCAGCCCTTAAGGCAGCACTGCCAGGTCACCCCTAAAGCCTGTCCCTGAGCAGCACAGCTGTAGGACTTTGCCTCCCTCCAGGTAGCTGCAGCCAGCAGTGAGCTCACTGATCAGATTCTGTGCTCCTCAAGACTGAGGTTGGGAGGGATTTGCTGTAGCTTCAGCAAACATTGGCTTCCCACCCCCAGGGAGCCTTCTGGAAAGTGAGTGAACCATATTTTTGTCATTTTGGTGTCATATTTGGGCAGTGACTGCCAGGTAATAATAGGATTTAGTTGGCACAGAACTTCAGTGTTTCCTGGCTTATCTGGCAGTCATTTCTCATTTCTTACAATACATTATTTATAACTATTTCCAGATCCCCTAGATTTGTCTCTTGTTCAAGGACAATTTTTGCTTTTAAGCAAGGTAGTATGGCAAGAAGAGGAAAAAAATGCTGAGGACCTTGTAAGGTACAGATTCAAACTGATTCCTCGCATGAGATGATCTATTTGTGTCTAAACATGGCATTAGTTTCCCCATTTGCTGCTTTAGCAAGCTTTCCATGGGAAAAAGAAAGTCCTTCCCGAGGGCAGGGTCATCTGTAGTCCATCTTGAGTGCTCTGTTGAGATGAGTTAATCTCAGTACTGTTTCCTCAAGTGTCAGGTTCAGCTGGAGCAAAGTTCATTGAACCTTTAGAAATTAGAAACCCTCACTTTGGAGTTTTCCAGTTGATTTTCTGGAGCTGCTCTCTCTGAGGTGTGTTTGTCAGTAAGGAAATACTGTGACTGCTCAGCTTTCGTTTCACATCCAACACAACAGTGGCATAATCAGACCATTGTCAATCTCCTGTGAAGAAGGTGTAAATGGCAATTTTCTGTGTTACCAGCAAACCCCAAACACTTGCACCAAAACCATGGCTTTAGTTACACTTAGGAGTTTCATTCTTAGGCCATGCCATGAAGGTGGTAGCTTTTCTGGAGCAGAAAACTGATGGCTCAGTTTATTACAGAAACACAAAGTAACTAACACTGAGAACTCCACAGCCTGACCTGCTTTCATGCTTTTAATAATTTGTTTTTAAATTCTAGGTAAGAAGCCCAGGATAAGTTTGAGACTGCTGTAGTATAAGCCACAAAGTTTGACACCCTTCCCATTGGGTGTTACTATCTTCTTACAAAGGTGAGTGTGCCTAACATCAGCTGTGGTGTGCTGCCTGACTCTGTTGCTTTGTCAGGAGAATATGAGTAGAGAAACAAGAAAAGAGGACTCCATTGTGCTTCCTGAGCTGTCTGTAAATGTGGAGTGTTGTCCAGATGTGTAGTTTTGATACTAATATAATAATCTGTGTAACACAGGATAATGGAATGGTGTGGATTGAGAGAGCTTTAGAGATCCTCTGGCTCCAACCCCCTTGCTATGGGCAAAGGCACCTTACACTAGAGCAGGTTGCTCAAGACCCCATCCAACCTGTCCTTGAACACCTTGGAGAGAGCATCCATGACTGTCCTGGGCAACCTGTTCTAGTGTTTCACCACTCTTACTGTCAAGAATGTCTTCCTAATCTCCTGTCTAAGTCTCCCCTCTCTCAGCTTCAATCCGTTCCCTCTCATACTGTCACTACAAGCCCTTGTAAGAAGTCCCTCCTGAGCTTTCTTGTAGGCCCTCTTTAGGTACTGGAAGGCTGCTCTAAGGTCTTCCCAGAGCCTTCTCCATCCAGGTGTGTTTACCAAATCATTATCTGTTATCACATAACCCTCTTAACTCGTAAGAGTTTAATCACCATTTGCAGTGTTTTAATTTTGTCTTCCAAGTTGTGTTAGCAATTTTTTTCTGACTTCAAATATGTAGATTGTTTGTAGTAATGCACTTCTGTTGCTGTAGCTGTATGGAATTATCAGTGTCTCTGCCTATAAATGGTTTATGCTTCTCCTGAATATGGAGGTCTCTGCTTTGTCTCTCAGCTGATGTTGAGCCATGAAGGTTCCAAATGCGATTTGTCTTTTAAGGCTGTTTAAAATCCTGCTTTGTAACTTGAAAAGCCTGAGCTGTAATTCTAATCAGTTCTTTTATCCCTGATGTAGACATAATAAGCTCCTCCTGTAATGTTGCTAAGAGTGTGTATGGATTTGTGCCCTGTGGTAGCTGGACACTGGTTTGTACATACAGTGCTTCAGTTGGTGGCAATGGGCCAACAGTGACACTGTGATTCATGCATGGAGTTTGTGATGTGTCAGCAGCTTCCATAGCCCCATCACAGGCTCAGAGCAAACCTTCAGCCTGTACTGAACTGGTTAGATTAGAGGGACTTGATAGCTGGGCCAGCTGCTGAAACCTGTGCTGTTAGCACTGTATGGTGAGGGCTGAGCTTGATCCAAATGAAATGAGCAGATCCTTAGTCCTCAATGGCTTGTAAGAAATGTTGAGGCTGACCTATCTCTGTTGTCTCTGTGATCAAATGACTGAGAAATGGCATGGCCCAATTAGTGCTTTGTTTAGTGCTTTGAGGTGTGATGATAGATCTGGTACAAGCCATGTGTGATGTACAGAGCTGAGACTGGTCATTACCCTTCTAAGGCTACGTGCAGGCCATGTCTGTGTGTTTATTGCCAGCTTGTGGTTTCCTCTCTTAAATCTCCTTATTCCATGAAGCTTTTGCTTGCTGCTTACTGTGGGATTTGCTTGGAATGTGAATGTTGTAGCAGGTCTGGAAACCCATGCATCTCTTTTGTGCATTTCTTAGGTTGAGAACTCTTTCCTGAGTCACTGATACATTATTTTGCTTGTGGTGATTTTTTTTGTCACTGACTTACCCAGAATTGAGCAATGGCTTTGTACACTGGTGGCCAAAAGCCACCCCATAAAACAGAGAGCTTCAAGAAATGGCGAGCAAGAAGCAGCCCCTTGTAGCTTAGTTCTAAGGTACCTGTAACACTGAATGACAAATGGGGACTAGGAAAAGACTGGTAGTTTTGCCAATGCACTGCAAGTCAGAGCTTTTCAAGACTCACAGCTGGGGTCACTGAGCTTTTTCCTTGTCTGTTTGTTCAGATTCTTCCCACATCTTCCTCTTCAATTGCAGTGTTTAGCTGTGGTGTCTGGAGCCTCACTGTGTTTAGGAGCATTCAGACAAGTGGCCTAACTGGATGGAAAAAATGCTGTTTTTCATCTTTAAATGGTAGGAATACATGTACAGGGGAAGGCTGCCTTTTCACAAGTTTTAGTTCCTGCACTTGAAGTGCTTCAGGAGTTCACAAAGTGGTGGTGAAAGACAAGTTTGAACTTGGAAACTTTTCCTAAATGGAAAAAAAATCCAAACCTCTAACCAAAGTATTTTCCCATTGACTTTTTTAATAGGCAACAACAGAACCAAAGCAATAAAAACCTTAGAGCTGTAGTTGAATCCTTTTCCTGTAATAAAGTTTTGCTGTTAGTCTGTCAAAACCATTAGGTGTTTGCTGTAGAACATCGTGCTTGCTTCTGTGCCTACACTGTATCAAGCTGTGTGAAAAGCTGAGCTGTGTTCTGGTGATAGGGATTGGTCAGACAATAAATTCTGTTTGTGAAGTCAGTTTTTTCCTAACTTCTGTTCAGTGTGTGCTCTCTTTTCTCTCCTTGGTGATTGCTGGGAAAGAATGGTTCAACAAGTTCCAGAAAACATAAGTTTTCCCCATGAAGAAGAGAAGATATTGGAGCTCTGGAAAAATCTGAATTGTTTCCAGGAGTGGCTAAAACAATCAAAGAATAGACCTAGGTAAGGTTCTGCTGAAAGCTGTAGGAGATGCGTGACAATGCAAGGCTTAGCTGTAGCTGTTTCTGTTATTCTACCTGGGTTCTGTTAACTCTAACTGCTCTTTTTGCAGAGAGCAGTTCTGGCTGCTGTGGTCATGTCAGCTACTGTTTGTATTTCACTTTGTGAAGTATCAATGATGTTCAAACAGTGGTAGTAAGCTTGTTATTGCCTGGCTGGTGGCTTTATGAAAGAGACTTGCAGGGAAGCAAGGACGGCTTTGCCCTATGTCTGCCAGCTGTGAAGCAGCACACTGCCATTTGCAGTAGTGTTGCTGGTGGAACTGGCAGTGGGTAGGAACTGAATGAGTCTTTACTCCCTCTGCCAACATTGTACTGGTGCTGGGAGAGGGAGAAATTAGTTGTCCTAGTAAGACTTAAGAAACATAAGCATCCAGATGTATTTACCCTCTTGGAAAATGTGATGCTTACCTTTTGCTTTAATGAAGAATGTTGTCTTGTGTTGTAGGTTTAACTCCTATGATGGCCCTCCCTTTGCTGCTGGCCTTCCACTCTATGGCCATATTCTTGCAGGAGCCATTACAGACATAGTAACTTGATTTGCTCATCAGAGTGGTTTTCATGTTGACAGAAGATTTGGCTGGGCTTGTCATGGCTTCCCTGTGGTATGTGTCACAAATCTGTCTGTAGGTATTTCTGTTTGCTTTTTCCATGTTGTAACCTGTTTCTCAGTCCTATTCCCATTGCTGTTATGCTTGGCTTTCTGGCTGAGAGAGAAATGCAAGTTATGTCCAGTGTGTTGCTCTGGCTTTTCTGCATGTGATGATTGCAGGTGCTTGCTACTCATCACTTGCCTTTCTCCAGGCATTACTGTGAAGGGATATTTATTTAGTATCTATTGCAGAAACTTTTTCTTCCTTTTCCTCCTGAAGATAGTAAAGCAACAATCCCCTCAGGTGAGGCTGTCCTTTGGAATGTCTGTTGAGTTCAGGTGCAGTGCCGATGCAATCTCAAAAGGACAAAGGAAGCCTTTTGGACTCATTAGGATGCACAGAATAGAAAGAAATGTCTTGGGCGAAATCCTGACAGCTTTTCATGACAGTGTGGGGTTTTTGTCTGGTTGTTTTCAGTGCTCCCAGGAATATGAGATTGACAAGACCTTGGGCATTAAAGGGCCGGAGGACGTGGCAAAGCTGGGGAGTAAAGAACACAACAACCAGTGCAGAGGAATTGTAATGAGATACTCAAAGGAATGGGAGGTGAGTAAAGACTCCATGCACATTCTGCTGTGTTTTTTACTGTATGTGTGAAGAAGTTTTTCATCTGAGGTGAACTTGGTTGTTCTGTCAACTTGATTACTTGCTTACATCCCGTGTCTACAGCTACCTTGCTTCTCAGTGGTGATCCTGAACGGGGAACAAAAAGAACAGCTTTGTGGCTCAGAGCAGGGAGACTGCTCTGATGTCGAGAGGTTCCTTTAAGGTAGCCTGAAGCTCAGAGTGTCTAACTAGATACATGGAACATCTGGCTGATAGGTGGAACGAGTTCTCTCTTTCCTCATGTCTTCCTTTGCGTAGAAAATGGAAAGTAAGATCTGACTTTGGTTTTCAAATGGAGCAGATAAAGGAAATGCACATTAGCCTTCCTGCTTTTATGTTCCCCACTTTTTAGTCTGTTGATTGCCATAGTGCATTGTATACAAATATTTCCAGTGCCTGTGTTTCTGGAACAGCAGAAGCTCTAGCACCTAATTCTGTATCAGAATAGATGTGGATAAACCCTCAGCCTTCCAAGAGTATTCATTTAAACCTTGCATCCCATGAGTGTAGTGAGAGAGAGAACACTGGCCTGTGCAGACCCTTGCGGTTGGGAAGCTGTTCCAAGCAGATGGGTGTATAGGGTTAACACTCCAGGGGGAGTAACCCTGAACCTGACCCTAGGGGTCTTGGCCCCTCCCCAGGGGTGGGCCACCCTCCAGGGGATGGTTAGCCCACTCCCCCCGCTTCCTGAGCTATAAAAGAGAGGGGCTTCCTGCTTCTCTCTCTCTCTTGGCTCCCTCTGGACACAGGCACTCTGCATACCAGCACACCCCGTGGCAGCCACGAGGCAGAGACACCATCACATCACTGGGGTTGTATTTATCCCTTTTTGTAGTCTGCTGTTTTCCCTTCCCTATCCTTTGTAAACTTCCCTACCTCCAATACCTTTCTAAGTTATTGTTAAACTTTCCCTTTTAACTTCCAAATCCAGGGAGATTGATTTATTTGGGTGTGCTTATCTCTCTCTCTCTCCCTATATCTAATCCCTATCTGTGGGAAAGGAGGGGGAAGAGGGGAGGGCACTCTGTAAATTGTTATTGAGTCTATCAAATTTATTAGAGTCTGTGGGAACTTGCATTAGAACCCAAGACAATGGGTTAGGTATTTTCTTGAGACACACAGGGGTTTTTCTTTTTCCTCCCCTAACTCTGAGTCATATTAATCGTGCATAGAACTGTGATGCTCCATATTTTTCTCTGTAGCAGTGGGGACAGAATAAAGACCTCCAGGGATAATCTAATCCAAGCCCCTTGCCAGAGAAGGTTCACTTAGAGCAAGTTGCAGAGACCAGTGTACAGGCTGGTTTTGAATAACTAGAGATAAAGTCTCCACCACTTACCCTGTTTCAGTGCTCTGTTGCCCTCCAAGTAAAGCAGTTCCTCCTCATTCTTAGGTGGAACTTCCTGTGCTCGTGTCTGTGCCTGTTATCTTTTGTCCTGTTGCTGGGCTCCACTGAAAAAAGACTGGGCTCATCCTTCTGATGCCCAGCCTTTATGTATCTATGAGCATGGATTAAAATCCCTGGTCCTTCTTCTCCTGGCTAAACAGCTCCAAGTCTCTCAGCCTTTCTTTGTGAGACAGACTTGATAGTTCCCTAATGATTTTTGTTCTCCTTTGCTGTACCTTCTCAAGCAGTTGCCTATTCCTGAACTGGACACTGCTCCAGATGTGGCCTTTTACTAGGGCAGAGTAGAGGAGGAGAACTGCCCTTGGCCTGCTTGGAACTGTTCTTGATGCACCCCAGGATGCCATTGGTCTTCTTGGCCACAAGGGCACATGGTCATCCTGTTGTCCACCAGGACTGCCAGATGTTTTTCCACTGAGCTGCCTTCCAGCAGATCAGTCCCCATGTGTACTGGCACCTGGTGTTATTCCTGCCCAGGTGCAGTACCCTACCCTTGCCCTTTTGAACTTCATAAGGTTACTCTCTGCCAGACTTTCCAGCCTGCCCGGGTCATGCCAGATGGCAGCACAGCCTGATGGGCTGTAAGCCACCCTTCACAGTGCTCATTCTTCAGGTTTTCATGAGCACGAGCTGGTCTGCCTTATCACAATCCTCTGTATGTTCTCTAGTCCTGCTCTGTTCCTTTGGACTGAAATGATTTCTTCTCTGAGTTATCACTGGCCTCTTGGCCGTGGGAGCATTTTGAAGTTATGGCCAGTGCCCACAGAAACTACAGCTGCCTTTGCTGGGATAGCTGTGGCCTAAGTTTGAGTGAGTGGCTGGATGAAAAGCACAGTTTATTTTTTCAACTATACAATTCCTCTACACTCTGAAATGTTGTGTTTCAAAGATACCATTGATGATTCTTTGTTCTTAGAACTAAATAGAGAAAAGGTTATTCTGGTTCATGTTTGATGTTCCATAGCTGTTCCTTTTTCACTTGCTGTATCTGTAGCCACTGCTGTTTGTGCAGTGCTGGTGCTTAGGATAGTGACTGGAGTTTGGATTAATGCATAGTAATGTGTGCATGTGCCTGGGTGTGCTTCCACATGCATCTGTTTTAGGTTAGGAATAAAGATTAAATTAGTTTAAGTGACTTGTGTGTGATTTGGCTGATAATAAATTCAAATCTTTTGGGACAGTGTTAAGAGGAATTCACAACATTTCTACTGGAGATAGAGTTTGTTTTCTGTCTGGATTTTCTGGCAAATGAAAACTATGAAAGGTTCCTTCATGGTGTGAGGTCTTCCAGTGCTGAGGGCAGACATAATACTGTGACTTTGTGGGTCCTTGTACTGATCAGTTCTCATCTTTGGATCTTCATAGTGGAATGTCACAGTGGCTTGAAGATCAGGATCCAAACATCTATTTCAGGACCTCAGGTGTTATGTGGAAATAGAGATGACAGAATGAATTTGCTTTGTTTCCACTTTCCTAACTTGACTTCCAGGATGGTGTGTCTCAGTAAGCATCAGGACAGGTGTCTCTGGGCTTGACTGTTTGGAAAGCTAGTTTGATAGCTGTCAGACTAGCAAGGGAGTACCACCTGGCCAAGCAAATCCCATAGCTGGCTTATTACTCATGAGTGGTTCTATTCAGTGCCAATGGACATGACCATAATCTGTCCTGAGAATAGGGACTAGCACCTGTCCCAGCCTTGTCACAGCTTTGGGAAGGCAAAGAAGGTAGCTGGCCTTGAACTAGTTTTTGTGACTTGTGGCATATCAATTTCTCTCAGCATTTCTTTGTCTTTGAATTCCATCCTGCTTTCATAGGACTGAAAGCTGATAGACTGTGTTCTGGATCTTGGTTCTGCAAGGAGAAGTTCTAAAAATAGAAACAAGAGCACTGCAATCAAAAGCAATGTTCAGACATTTGAACCTTGGCTGAACCTTGAGTGGCCCACCATTTCTATCTGCTGAATGAGCCAGAAGATCCACCACTTCAGTCTAGCAGTGTGGAACACATTTGCATGTTGCATCACCTTAGTTCTAAACAGTGATGCTCGTGGTTTCTTTCTTGGCTTACTTTTGCCTCTTCACATGGGCTGTTTGGAACCATTGTCAGGCTAAAATATTTGACAGTGATTTTGCATTGATCTGGGGCAAACACTGCACTTAAAAATCAAGCTGTTTTGCATAAGAAATATTGGGAGTTGGTCATGCTGTTTAATGTTGAGATACCTTTCAATCTGTGCATTCGTTTCTCAACAGTTCAATGCCACAAGATTGGGACAGTGGATTGATTTTAAAAGTGACTATAAAACTCTCTCCTGAATTCATGGAGTCTGTCTGGTAAGTTGACTTACAAGGATTCATAGATGTTTTTTCTGAATTTGGAATGCTAAGGAGGCTTCAGTGATTGTGATCATGTGCTGGTGCACAGCTCTAGAGAGCTGCTTTGAAACAAGCCAAAATCTGATCCATAGCAGGCAAGGTAATGAAGGGGATGTGAAATGTCTTGATGTCAGGTGAGGGAGTTAAACTAGGTCAGTTATCCTTCTTCAGGGTGGTAGAGCTTTTCAAAAGAGAGTATGGCAGTACTGCTTGCAGTGAGCCCTGAAGTCTCACTGCTCCATGTCAGTTTAAAAGCACTTCTGATCTGTTCCTTGCTTGCTTTAGGAAATTCTATTATCTCTGCATTTTTTATGTTCTCCACACCATTAGCTACAAATGTGCAAACTATCCAAACTCACTTTGGTTCCAAATCTCTTCTTCAAACCTGAATTTAGAGGCTGGGAATCTGCTGTGCTGTTTTACTTGGCAACATCGTTTGACAGCTGTCTTGGGCTCCTGCTGCAGAGCTCAGTAAAGATTGAGTGTTGTGGCAATGCATTCAGGATGACTGTTGGCATACCAAAATATTGGACAACCTTATAGCTTAAGGGTAATCACACTGGCCCACAGAGTAAAGAAATAGCTATGTTGAGTCCCTCAGGTGTTAGAATGACAAGGTGAATTTCAGGAAGAGGTGTGGCAGCATACGTGCTGACAAAAAGCCATCACAAAGCAAGTGATGTGCATATAAAATGTTAGTGATGTTCTTTAATATTAGTTTTACTAATAACTTGCATAGTTAGCTACATAGAGTTATGCTGAAGGATTGACATAACATACAGATGTCTTTGGAGCCTTTGTTAGAGGGTTGAAGTGCCAGTGACTTGTCAATGAGCACTGAAAAGTCTGTGGGAAGAGAGCAGATGTTTCACCAACTTAGCTGAAGAAACCCTGCATAATGCTAAAGCTCAGAGTGGTGAGACACTTTCCTTTCCTACACTTAGTGGCACCTTAAATCCTCTGTAACTTGCATCTGCCAAGGACTATGTAAAAAACAAAGGTGACTCGAGCTAGCTGCAGGGTCTCTCTGCAGCCCAGTCGTTTCTTTGCATTTTCTTTCTTCTTCTCCCTTGGCAATTTCTAGTCTTTCACCCAGCTCACAGAGGTCACCTCCTCTAATGATTGCTTTGGATACAAACTCTAACATACAAATTGGTCTGGAATCTTTGCAGTATGAGACTTCAGGAAGTGTGTAAGCTGACAACCTCTTCTGCTTCCTGACACTGTTAGTTTTCTATGGAATCCTGTGATGAATTTTTTTGTAAGTCTGTTGATAAAAAGAGGGTTTTCTGGAAAGCCTTCCAAGTGTTGGAGGGGCATGTTCCATTGCCATTGCCAGCTTGCTTTCCAGTAGAACAGGAGGTGGAACCACTGGTGTTTGCGTAGTGGATGGAGGAGGGGAATGGCAAAGCCACCTGAGACACTTGTCTCAAGGCTGAGGGAGATATTTCTTAGAGGAATTGCAGATGCATTTGATTGATTTCTGTCTTGACTGTAACCTGGTGACTGTATTGGCAGGTCTGACTCCAGTCCTGTCATATGTTTCTTCTTCTTGTTTTCTTCTGCCTGTGGCAGTAGAATGCTGCTCTTAGGCCCAGGAAAAACACATTGATTGTAGCAATGCCTGTGAGCATGACAACTGCTAATTTTGCAGTTAAAATAGATGAAGAATTTTGTCTTCAGTCTTAATCAGCTAAAACTACCTGTTCAGCTTAATTATTTGTCTCTCTGAAGCATGCGGCTCTGAAATGATCTCAGGATTTCTAGCTTCTAAACAATCCTTCCTCAGCCTTCTTGTAGGTCCCCTGCAGCTACTGAAATGTAGCTATAGCTTAAGAAATAACTCACTGCAATAGAACTCTGGAGTTGTAATCAGTGTGTACCCATGCTGCCTGCCTGCTCAGCCTAAGTGCGAGTGTGCACCTCAGGAGCAGTTGTGATGGCTGCAGAAACAGCCTGTGAAGTGCTGAGTTGAGATGCACAGCCCTGTGCTCAGAGCTGGGGCATGTGTCTGAGTCTGCTGGCTGAGGGATTGAATTCCCTCTTTTGCCTAACTTCAGGCTGGGTTAACTTTTTCTCACCATCTGGTGACTCGGTTTAGCAATTGCACTCTGAGTGTGATGGAAAAGCTCAGGTGTGAAAGATTTGAATGGCGTGAAACCACAGGTGGCAGAAACAGGTCTTAGCTGCTTGTGTGCCCTAAGGAGATAGTCGTGGGTTCTGTTGTGACAGCACTGGGGAGTGACTGGGGGAAGAGAAGAAAACGTTCCTGATGATGGTAGAAAAGTGGTACACGACCTGTTTGAGGTCATGGCTGTACACTGCTCTGTTGACTGTGGGAATGCAGCGTGGAGCTCCCTGCAGTAATGGAGCTTTTTGTCCAGTTCTGTCTGCTTCCCACTGTGCCCATCTCGGTTGTTACAGCTTCAGTTTTTCTTTCAGGATTGTCATTAAAAGGTGACCTCTCTTTCCTTCCTTGCTGGGTGTGGCCCCACAGCCCTGCCCTTGGTGTTCTGCAGTAGCATCAGGCTCAGGGTGCCACCAGTCTGAAGCAGCAGCTGCAGGCTGTAGGTACCTCCTGAATCTGTCACGTTTCTTTAGGATGGCCTCACTCTGTGTATCTTTGTGTGCTTTTGGGCATATTTTTTCTTTACTTTGCATGTTTTTCACATGAGCTGTGTCAGTGACGTCAGTGTCCTGCTGCATTGAATTGTCCTTTTGTCTTGCTGGGAACTGATGCTAGGTCACACAGCAATCGATGTGTTCATTTCTCTGTACTACCTTGGACACGTTGAAATGAAGCACTCCTAGATCCCACTGTTGCAAGGTTTTGCCTGGCTTACTTCATTGCTAGCTGAGTTAACAACTCTTTAAAAAGGGGAGAAGCAATTTGTGTGAGCTTGAAAATCATTTCCCAATGTCACTGCTGAGGACTTCAGATATCTGGAGGGGAAAGAGTTTTCACACCCTTTGCAAACCCTTAGATAGTGAGTCATTGCAAACAGAACCACTTGGTCACTTGCCTGCCCCAAAAGGATGGTGTTAAGAACTTGAGAACCTCTAAGATGAAATCCTTCTCCTCGCTGTGAAGTGAATGTCTATGTGTGGAGAGGGTAACTTGCTTTGGCATCCGTTGGAAGATACTGTAGGATATTGGATTTTGTGGGGGCTGCCAAGGGTGTTGTGAGTATTTCACTGAGTGATTCAGTATCTTTTGGCAGCATAAAACTCCATTTGTGGGAGTTTTAGCGTCTCCAGGTGGTGTCTGCATGGTGTGTATGTGACACGAATCAGTGGAGCTTGTAGCAGAGTTAACATTTCCTGGAATTGACCTCTAGGGTGAAAGTAGCTCACAGTCTGGGTAACTGACTGGGCCTGAGCCAGTCGTGTCACCCCCTTGTAACACTTAGAGACAGCAAAGTGCTTTCAGTTTTGTGCCATGCTTTTGGGAGTTAAAGGTACCTTGTGTCTTTAGGGACTAGATCCTGCCAGCAAGTGGCTGAAATAAACATCTTGAGCTCCCCTTTTCCCCAAGCTCATTTTTCTTCAGTAGAGGAGTTTGTAAGTCCTGCTTGTTCGGCAGTGAGTATGCAACTGAATGTACTTGTTTGAGAGCAGATAGGACAGATCTGGAATGGAGTTTGATTTCTGGCTTCTGTGGGCAAATCTTTTCTGTTTGTCAGAGAGGAGCTGTGTGGTTTCATAAGCTTATTTTTCAGAAGGGATTGCAGTTTCAATTGTGAGGGCCATTCCTTGCAAACTGCCAACATCTGGCAAATGTAAGCATTAAACCCCACATGTTGATAGGGTATTGTTTAAAATAACTTGGGTTGCATTTGTAAGCAAAACATGATCTCCCTGCATGGATGACTTAGTGTTAGAACCAGGTTCATCTTTAGCAGTGACTTTGTTTTAGGTGAGCAATGCTGCTAGCCAGAAGCTATGTGGGAGCCTTCTTCTGTGCACTTGTGATAGTCACAGACAATCTGTGCTCTTTGTTAGGGAAACCAAGCAGGTGACTTTGATGGCAGAGCAGCTTTTTGTAGTGATACTGAGGGTTATGGCATCACGCTGCAGTCTGAGCTGGTCATAATTTTGCTGCTGTTGGAATGGTTGTCTCGGAGTAGAGGCTCTGATAAACTACAAACTGTAGTGAGAGCTCTGGAGCATCATGCTGCTTGAAATGATCGAGTTCTCCCGTTTTACTCTGCCCTAGAGAGGACACATCTGGAGTATTGGATTCAGTTCTGGGCTCCCGAATTCAAGAGAGGCAGGGAACTACTGGAGAGAGTCCAGTGGGGAGCATAAAGAGGGGCCTGGAGCATCTCTGTGTGGAGGAAAGGCTGAGAGACCTGGGGCTGGTTAACCTGGAGCAGAGCAGCCTGAGAGGAAATCTTCTCAATGCTCAGCAAGAGCTTAAGGGTGGGAGTAAGAGGATGGGACCGAAGTCTTTCCAGTGGTACCCAGAGACAGGGCAAGGGGCAGTAGACACAAACTGGAGCCCAGGAGGTTCTGTCTGAACTTCAGGAAGAACTTTGCTGTGAAGGTGCTCTCCTTCTCTGGGGAGACTGCAAACCCACCTGGACATTGTGCCCCTGGGCCAGCTGCTGTGGGTGACCTTGCATTAGCAGGGGGGTCGCACTGGCTGATCCCCAGAGGTCTCTTCCAAGCCCTGCTGTTGTGCGGCAGTGCCACAGAGCCTGTTTTGCGCAGCGGGGAGTGCCTGGGGGCACTGGTGTGCAATGGGGCAGGCGTGCCACAAGGGGGCGCTGCTGGTTCGGCCGTGCCGCCTGGCGGCTCCAGCTGGCGTTCGCCTTTCCCGAGCAGGGGCTGAGCTTGCTGCGCTCCGCAGCTGAGTTCAGTGCTCGGTGGCTCTCGGAGCAGTCGTCCGTGCTGGCAGTAGGCAGTGTTCTTCAGAAACCAGAACTCAAATGGAGCTTTTGGTGTTTTTCCCATAGATATTTCAGGTAGCTGTTTTGGAAAGGCAAATGGAACACCGATAGAAATGCTGTCCCTTGTCCCAGCCTGCATGAAGCATACTCTGAGGTGGTAAGCATGCAGTTCCTGTTGCTTACCTTGCACAAACAATCCTGCAGTGATCCAGCTCAAATGCATATGCTGAACTGACAAATCTTTTCTGAAAGACTTATTTGTCCTTAGGCAAGTCAGAGTTGGTGCAGTGTCTGCTGTAAAACAGATGCACTCACTGCCATGTTGCAGATTGTAGCTAGGGATCAGGCAGCCACAGCTTGCCTGGGGGTGATGTTTATTGTGTTACACAAGGTTAGTTTGGAGTTGTAGGTAAGATAGAGCCTTTCTGGGGTGAAAGACTTCTGGGTTTGGCTTTTCTGTGCCAGAACTCGGGGAAGGATTGTTCAGAAGGGATTGTAGTGATAGGACAAGGGGCAATAGTTTGAAGCTGGAGCAGGGTCAATTTAGGTTGGCCATGGGGAAGAAGCTCTTTACAGTGAGAGGTGAAATACTGGAACAGTTGCCCAGGGATGAGGTTGAGGCCCCATGCCTGGAGATATTAAAAATCAGATTGAGTGTAGCCCTGGGCAGCCTAATCTACTTGGAGGTGTCCCTGCTGACTGCAGGGAGGTTGGACAAGATGACCTTTGAGGGTCCCTTCCAATCCAGTGCAGTCTGAATCTGTCAGCTTGGTGCTGCTGAGGATCTCTTAGGCATTACCCATTTTAGACTTCAGATTAATCTCTCTGATGTTAACGACCCATCACAGGAAGTTATTGAGTTTTGCTAGAGGCCCAGGGATGAATCAGTGGACTGCACATCTTCTCCACATGGCATTCTGTGTTTTCTCCAGCTGTCTATTCTGCAGGGTAATAATTATTCTGATTACAATCCCATATGACAGCAGGACAGTGCATATCTTCTGGTATTCTTGATTTGGGCTGGAGTGAGAAATGAGTGCAATAATCTACTTGCATTTTGTGGTGAAGATTATCATTTCAAACATAGAAGGCAAGACACTGACTTGAAGATAGGTGCAGATTCTCACAGAATTCACAAGCCTACAGAAAAAAGTACTGTTTGCCATGCTGACATTGGTCGCTTAGCACTGAGTTATTTGTCTGGAAGGGGACTCAAAAAATGATAAGGATGGTTTGAAAACGTAGTTTGAATAAATGATTTTTGGAAGTGAGGAGTGTGTGACAGCTTGGATGTGGAATTTGAAATGAATCTGGCATGATTAGGTAAGGTTTGTCCTCTCCTGCCTTTACTTTCAAGGTATCCAACCTTAAAATCATCAGTCCTGCTAAATGTGCAGGTCAGTGAGACCTGATAAGATGGTAAATGTTGGTGAACCTTCAGTAAACTGTGCAATACTTGGATAGAGAGAAGTGTGGGGGTTTGTCCATCACATGGACACGATGAGCTGCAGAGAGAAGTGTGTTTCTCATCTTGAGTGTTGACTTAAATTGTTCCATTGTAATATTGTGTGCTGTTTTGATGATTTCAGGAAGACTTAAGAACCCACACGACAGGCTCTGCTGAAGATTTCATAAACAGATGTAAAGCTTAACGTGTGGCTGAACTTGGACAGGAACCTTGAGTTCAGAGTGAGATCAGCTAATAAAGGAGACCATGGATGCAAATTGTAGGGCCATGGAACTAGGCTGATTATTTTGTCTGGTCAGCTGTGTTGTCTTGTGAAAAATGCTCTTCACGTTCTTAGGCTTTGCTTGGGTGGGTTGCAGATGTCTTTAACCTGTATCTGTGTCTCTTCCCTATAGCACTGGCTGCTGTGGTAGGTACTTATGGTCCTGTGCTGAAGTGAGCAGCTAAAGCAAAACCCCATTCTGCAGTTCAGTGTTGGGGTTTTCTTTATTTGAGGAGAGGGCTAAATATGTTTTGGGTATCCCAGGTTTTAACATAACTGTAGTCATCTCAAAAAGCTTATTGTGTACTTGCAGAAATAGCCTACATCTGTCTGAGAGGCTGAGTTGTCGGGTCTGAGCGTCTGGCCTGCTGTCCACTGGTGGGATAGTCACCCTAATGCAGCTGGTAGAGTGGTAGTCAGAATGAACTTTGCCATTGGGTGTCTCTTAAAATGAAATCTAGGCATCAAATTGATTGGAAGTCTCAAAGGCAGCATAAAGTAGAATGGTTACCCCTAATGTCAGCTTAACAGCATGGATTTTAGGGAGCAATTTTCCTTCTTCCAGTTGCTTCCCTCTGTTTTAGTTACTGCTTTTCTTTGTCATAATGGTAATAGATGAGGTGGAGTATTTCTGCCTCAAACTGGAAACCACAGTGAAAATCAGTCAACTGGATTTCACCCTGTGCTTTCTGTCTAAACTTTTGAGCAGTGTTCACTATGTGGCTGTGTGAGGAAGAAGTAGCTGGGACCTAACTGTGGATCAGCAGGATTATTCTGAGCAGTTTTAGATCTAATATGATACCATCTTGTCTAAATGGAAAGGCTTTGTAATGATCATAATGAGGGTATTCAGCTGAGATTTGTGTAACTGTTTGTTTTCTTTTCTATTCTAGAGAGTGCCACAGGACAGATTTCCATTTGGATGGAATCCAGGCTGGTAGCACTGCACAAACCTGAAAGTGAATAGGAAATACTTGACAGGCAAGTACAGAAATGATTGCACACTTGTTAAGCTTCAGTACTTTTATAGGTCAGAAGTTAGATGTTTTAAGAAGTTGTGTTTTGCCATAACCCAAAGATTAATTTCCCTGCCTGAGTGTATAGCTCACAAAAATCTGTGGAAGACATTGACATTTCCTAGAGCAACTTGGTCTTGTACATGAAGCTACAGATTGAGGAAAGGTTTCATTGGATCACTGTGGGGTGTGTGTGTGTGCAGTAAAAGTTTCTTAGTCCTTCACTTTCCTCTGTGCTTTCTTAGATAGTAATTTAACAGTCTCAGACCTTCTCTGAGATTGTCCAAATGCTGAACACTTCTAAACATTGTGTAAATATTTGGAGGGAAGTGGGCAAAAGGAAATGCCACTTGTGTAGGATGGTCTGGTTGGTGGCAGTTGAGGCTTTTTGAGGACAACTCAGTTCAGTGGCAAAAAGTTATTTCTTCGCTGAGTCAGCAGGGGGGACGCAGGTATTAAATTCTGTAGCTCTCAGACACAATCTGTGGCTTTTCCATTGTCAGGCAGTTAGGCCCCTGAGGGGAAAATGAATGCCATTTACTCTATACCAGGTGGCTGGGTGAGGTCAAGGAATGAACTTAATGAAGTCTTTTTGTATCTGAAGTCATCTGAACTTCCTGAGTACTCTCAACTTTCCCACTCTCCCTCAAGCCTGCCTTTTTTTCTCCCTTTTCCTCCAGATGCAGATGGGTAAATTTTTGTGAGAGCACAAGTGGGACTACTTCTTTGTTTCACTGATGAGATGACTACCATCTCTACCATAATACCTTCAGCTGTTTTGCATAGATGGATTTGTCTTGGTGTGTTGCCCCATTTTTGGCCATTGAGTGGCTTGTTGTTTTATTTAGCAGTGGCAAAGATGAAGTGATTAATAACAATGTTTTTCCCTTTGTGTGGTGTTTCAGTCTACTTGCTTATTAAGCACTTTATTTCTTTGTCCTGTTTTTTTGCTGTTGCCTCTTTTGGGATTCTAGAGAATCCAAATGAGGTTTCTGATCTCTTGAGAGTGAAGAATTGCTGTAGTGACTTAAAATGAGTCTGTTAATACTCTAACTTAGGTCACAAGAAGGCAATGCTGTGTAAATGTTCAGCTTGAAGTTCAGGATTTTGATAAAAGTATTTCAGAACTCAAAAGAGAAAACTGAGAATGTGATCTACAATCCTTACCTGTCACTGACTTGTATGAAATAAGAGTGTAACCACATCCTCATTTTTTTAAGCTAGTTTTAGTGCTTCATGTTCTGTGTCTGAGTGTTCCCATATGTGTGGCTGGGCACTAGGATGCTTTTCTCTCATCTGATCCCGATGAAGCACCTCAAACATCCCTAAGCCTGTTTGTGGTATAAAAATACATAAACCATCTGTGAAGCTGTGGCTTAAAATAGAAGTCTCCTCTTTTCCTAGTGGCTATTTTGTATGCTGAGCTGAAGAGTCATGCTCTTTAACTTGGCATTAAATGCTGCTTGAGTTCCTTTCTGTGCAGTGAAACAGCTTTGAAGGGTTCCTCACTTTGAAGTAGTCCAGTGTTTCATGGTTTGACCATTGTTTTGGAGGATGTGGATCAAGAAGAGTATAGGGAAGGACTGCAGCTGTTACACCTGCAGAGAGCTCTCCCATCTGTTAGATGGAGTTGTGTTTTAACTAGACATTTTCCTGAAGTGGATGATTCTAGCACTTGGAAGAGTTCTGAGCAGTGAATGCCAGCCTATTGCTGTCTTTGTCCACTGCTTACAGGGGTCTGAAGAGAGATAGTTCTATAGGCTCTCTCTGTGTCTTACATCTCTTGTTTGGCTCAGTTGGTTCCTCAGTCAGTCCAGTCTGTCTTGAGTCTTTCTCTGAGATGCCTGTGGAGTGTTTGGATGCTTAGTTTTAGAATAAGGAATGAGGTATCCATGCTTTAAAAGCTGTATCACAATCTCCTGTGCATGTAACTTTTAGGTGGCTTGGATTATGTCATTAAGACATGTTACAGTTTTTGTCCAAGTCCAAATTGCTGAAGAGGTGTAGAAGTGGGAAGCAAACTATTGAGAAAATACTTCTGTCTTCACTCTATGAAGTCATAATCTCTTTAGGATGGGGAAAAAGGAAATAGGAATATATAGCATTTCTACCAGCTGTCTGCAGAGTTCCTCTTAATTAGTTTGTGTCAATTCTTCTCCTCAGGTTTCCTGGCATTGCTCTTAAAGGCAAGAAATATAAACACTCTTTGACTATTTTGTTCAGGTAAGACAAACAAGTTGTGTTGAATATAGGATATAGAGCAGAAAAAACCCTCACCTTCTACTCCCTCTACTCTGACCTGGTGAGGATGCATCTAGAATATTGTGTCCAGTTCTGGGCCCCTCAGTTAAAGGACAGGGAGTTGCTTGAGAGAGTCCAGTGCAAAGCCACAAAAACGATGAAGAGTGTGGAATCTCATCCTCATGGGAAGAGAGCGAGGGATCTGGGGCTCTTCAGCTTGGAGACAAGGAGACTGAGAAGTCACCTCAGGAGTGTTTATAAGTATGTAAAGGGTGAGCACCCAGAGAATGGAGCCAGGCTCTACTTGATGATGCCCATGACAAGACAAGATGCATTGGGAAGTTGCATGGAAACATGAGGAACATTTTTTCACCCTGAGGATGACAGAACTCTGGAACAAGCTGCCCTGGAGGGTTGTGGAGTTTCCCTCTCTGGAGATATCCAAAACCTTCCTGGATGCGTTTATAGGTAATCCTGCTCTGTCAGGGAGGTTGGACTGGATGATCTTTAGAGGTCCCTTCCAACCCCTGACATTCTGTGATCCTGTGAAAACAAACCAAACCATTCTCAGTATTCCCTGCTCATGTTATAAAAATGTGTCCTAGTAGCATACTCTAGGTTGTATTCAAGTAGTTAAAAATCTTAGTGAAAGACTGAAAAGCAGAAATTTAACTTTTTTTTTTCTCCTGTGTTTTGTTTCTTAGGCTTTAAATCCTTTCACAATAAGAATTTAGTGATAACTGATAGTTTGTGTGCAGACAAATGATCCCATGTGGCTAAATCAGCAGTGTTCTCTCGGCTTTGTCTGTTGAGCTTGTTGTCTGCCTATGAGATCTACACATGTTTCACTCACAAGAGAAGGGCAGACACCTCAGATAAAAGAGGTGTGAAGAGGTAAAAGCTTTTGCTAAAATGACTGCAGATATTCCTGTTAATTTTTTTTATGGATGTCCTCCTGTGCAGCATTTAAGCTTTGCATAAGTCTCATGTGGTGAGCAGCACTGCAGAGGAGACTCTATAGCAGTGAGATAGAGAATTGATGTTTTTTAAAAGGTTCTGATGGGAAATGGATGAAAGTTTTCAATGAATTGAAGTGGATTACAGTACTGCTGGACAAGCAGCTGTTAACTCGTGTGAGGGATTTGGTCATTAGCATTTGTATTCAAACTTGTGCCCGAGTCAGCAGAAGTGAGAACCTCTGCAGGGAGCAGGACTGTTATTGCTAGAGAAAGGTCAAGCACTGCTGAACCTGAGAAACAGGAGTGCAGGTGTAAAGGCTTGGAACTGATCAGTGTTTTGAGTCCTGCTGTACTTCTGAGGAGCAGATGGGCATCTATTGGTTTTCTTTTTAGAAGAGCTATCTTATCTCAAAACAGCTCTCTTCAGAGCAAGCCAAAGCTGTTGTTTGGTTCAGCTGTGACTGCAGTAAGTTGGTGGGTTTTGTTTACTACTTGTCTGTTAAGGAATAGATAAGAGCTCTTTATTTTTTGCTAGCTGAGGACACCACAAATTGTCAGATCTTTTCTTAGCCATTTCTTTTCTTTTCTTCTTTTTCTTGTTGTCACCTTCTCATCCTCTGGAGGAAACAAATCAAATCAATGACTATAAAAGTGAACTTCTTTGTAAAATGAGAAGCTACAGTGGCTATAGGAAAATGCAAGGAGACTTCTGTATATAGAATCTCAGCAGCTGTTGTGGTTGTATCCTTGCTTTCAGGAGTGTATTGATTTGTAGTATGTGAAGCACAGAACTGTGCAAATACATGTGGCTTGAAGAGTAATTGACTATTAGTAATTGAGGCCTTCTGGAGAGGTCTTGGTCTTAATCACATTTGATGCTGTTTGAATGAAGTGTACACCCTGGGTGTTGTAGCTGTTGTGAGTGATTAAAGAATGTTAGTAAGGTCATATTTTACTGTGTCACTTGTTTTTGATGCATTTGTTTGCTCTTGGTGGGTGGTCAGTGGCTCCTGCACATCTTGAAGAACTCTGTTTTGCTGTGTCTATGTGTATGGATATAACTATACCTGTATATATGAAATCTCTGTGTTACAGTGCAAAGATAAAGGTGCCTTTGCTGTGGTAGTAGACGGTTACGTGAAGGAGGAAGAGGGCACAGGCGTTGTACACCAGGCTCCCTATTTTAGTGCTGTGAGTATGAATTGCATATCTGTAACCTTAATTTTGTTCCATCGTGCATTACTTGACTTTCCAGCTACTGGGGACTGGCTGTCAGGGTGACTGATAGTAAACAATCTTCTTCTTTGTTGCTTGAAAGGTAGGAATAAGGAGCACAGTGTAGCACTGTGTTCTAATGAACTCTTGCATCCTCTCGTGCCCTCTGTATGCTGCACAGGGGATTTTAGGTGTCCCTTGATTGGATTATTGTGATATGTGAAGTGAGCCCACCACTGTCTCTGAGTGTTAGTGACTCTAGGTGTGGTGTTTTGTTGTTTTTTTCCCTAAGCTGTAATTTATAGCTTAGGGAAGAAATGCTCTGTTGCACTGATAGTCAGAACAAGCTTTGCTAAGTGACAGGTTCGGATGGTAACAGTGGTTTTACACAGCACACTGCCCCTCTTCAGTGTTTCCATTTCATTGCTCATTGGGCTTTTAGAGAGCAAAAAATTGCTTTGCCTGCTTTTGTACTGAGACTTTTTACCTTGATGGGAAAGGGTTTTGTTGCACTCCTGTTTTTCTGTCGTTACTGTTCTTTTCCTCTGTCTGTTCTGGTGAAGGTTAAGAGGGATAATTTTTCATGGATAGAATTGCTTCAGTTTTCGACAGATGAATTGAATGCATGAGTTTAGACTCGTTGTTCTTTTTGGATAGTTTCCTGTCTTCAGCCATTATCCAAAGATGCCCTCAAAAGAACTTGCAGTAGAGCTGCCAGCGCCCTGCAATCGGCAATCCTTAGACCAGGAGCTCTATTGTCATTCTCAGAAGCTGCTGGCATTTGTGATAGGCCTCTTGATATTTGTGTGCAATATCCCATCCCTTTGTGTCTCTTTTGTATGCATTTTCCTGGAGGGTGCATCCATTATGGTGGTGTTTCCCTTGTCGAGATGAATGCCATGTGAAAAGATGCCTCAGCTTCATAGAGCTGTGAAGAAAGAAACTTAGACTGGCCTGTGTGTTACTGGTTGATAAAGAAATCCATGGTGGCTGGTAAAGTGCTTAAGAAGGCTAAAGCCTTACCACACTACTTGCACCTCAGACATTCTCCTGTAGCTCAATCTTGCAAGTACTTGACAGAGCTGCTTTTGAGTCAGGTCCTCTTGTTGTAGGAGATGGAATAGGAAAGGAACAGACTGCTAATAGAGAAAGAATTGTGGGAGGTATTTTCCCTTGGCTCCTCTGTTGCTTTGTTGCATATTTGCACAAGACAGTTCAGTTGTTGGGAAATGTAACTGGCCTGGTAGAGCAAGGATTGTCTGCCCTCTCCAGTGGTTTTGTTATAAGCCCACAGGGATTTGTGTGAACACAGGGGGAAAAAAAAGGCATGTTTGACTCTCTCTTGTGGCAAGTCAGCAGCATGCTTTTAAAATAACCTCTCAGAGTATCAGTTCAATACACTGCAGTGGAAACAAATGCATCAAATATTTCTGTGAGGAAGAAGTCCACCAACATCACAAACAAAACTTTGCACTGCTTAGCTGAGGAGCATCTTGACTTTAATACATCATACATAGCCCTGAGTTAACTGGCTGCAGTGCCTTTCAAAGGAGATTGCACAGTATATGTTGGTACTTCATGCTGCTGCCTCTTTCTCTTGGCATGCATGTGCTTCAGTTTTCACAGCTTGCTGACAATTTTTGTTCTGAAAGACTCACAAAGGGTTCTGGGTTAGGTTCAGGAATTCATTATTGGATAGCAGGTTCTGCATGGAATACCTAATGTGTGTATTGGCATTAAGTGTTTGCCTTTAGATAAGCTTAGCTGAAGTAAGGGGGATCACTCACGACTGTAGGCAGGGCTGTCTGACTAATTCATTTGGCTTCTCTGCAGCTTCCTTTATTGCTGTGTTGAAGGGTGCATAGGAAAGGGGCAAGTGGGATGGGAGACGATGGTTAGGGAAGAAACAGAGCACAGTCCTGTGCAGGAAATGTGTTTTCTCTCTCTCTTTTCCCATAACATAAGTCCTCCTACCCTGGACGTGTTTAAGGTTCATCTTGGCAGGGTGCTGGGCCGTCTCATTTCAACTCCACTGTTACCTCTGACGGTTACTCCAGGGGATCCTTGAGGTCCCTCCAAGACAGTGTTCTATGGAGTAAGTCTCCTTGATAAGTAGGGATAGACATAAGGTGGTTTTAATCCTCCTAACTGGCATGTGTTCTGTATGGCTGATAGATTTCTAGGTGATCTTTCTCCAACAAATTCCAAGTACAAATGCACCTCCATGTCGCTCCAGGACACGTGCGGTCATTGTCTCCTGGCATTCTTTTGCAGAGCAGAGCAATAGATTATTTCAGTTCAAAAGACATGAAAACTGAAACTTCCAAAACAAGGCAAACCTGTGCTAAAACCTCTGTAAAGCCTCTAGCTCCAAGTAAGTGTGACAGTGCCATTCCCCTGCTCAGGCATTTCATGCCATGTGTCTACAGACAACTTAGAAAGCTTTAGGAACCTTGTCCATTTCAGGCAAGCTCTGTACTTCTGCTCCCTGTTCAGATTGAGTCACAAGTTTTATGGATCTCTTACTGTTGCACTTTCTTTTCAGTACATGACAAAAGTTTACTTGATTATTTTTTTGATTCAGAGGTGCTGAAGATGAACATTTTGATGTCATGTTTCTGTTGTTGTTTTAAATTTCAGATACAGCAGCACTGAGTTTTCATCAGTGAGCTGTTTAATAGCTTCTGCTTCATTCATTTGGTGAGTCACAACTTCTGTTTGTAATCTTCTCAAAGACCTAGTTGTAGCACGGGTACAAAAGCCAAAACTAGGACTTCTGTCCTGAGAAGAATTGAAATTTGCCTTGGCTTTACAGTAGAGCTTAGCATTTCTGTAGCTGACTGAGTATATTCATGAGCTGTGATTACTGGGACAAATCTGCATCCAATTAAGTGGCAGGTCAGTTTGGAAGGCTTGTGTGTTCAAGTTTGAGTTCTTCAGAAGAAAGGAACTAACTGTGGCAAACCAAAATAGCAAAGCTCTTTCTATGTCATTGACTGCATCAGTGATGCAGATCTAACTGAACCATCTCCTGACCTGAGCCCTGCCAAGGGGAAGGTTTGGTACCACGGTTTAGCTAGGCTGTGAGCCTGCCAAGCTTTGTAGCCTTTGCCAGCTGCTTCTGCAAAGCCTTTTACAATTCACTGCCACATCTGGGTTGGTGTTACGTCTGTCAGCTGGCCTGCATTTTGAACACAGCAGTCTGCTTGCTGTATCTCAGCAACAGTAGCTGATAAAAGGCCAACTGAGAATTGGCTCACGTCCGTTAATCTATTGACTGAAGAAGCTGGTTGACCAAGTTGAGGCTGAATAATGGTACTAGGTGCCCACAGCTGCTGGAGAATGGAAAGAGACAATGCTATGGAGTAGATGAGTATTGTAGCTGAAGTGGTTTTTTGTTTGTGTGTGTCTTATCTTGGTACAAGAAGTAGCCAACTTTACTGTGGCTATGGATGAGTGTCATGATTGGAAGATATCCTATGGATCACCAGCCAGCTTCTGCAGATTGGACTTGAGGGAGCTGATAGCTGAATTACAGAAGTATGGAACAGAATGTCTTGCAATGTTTGTGTTCAAATTTGCCATGTTTTGGATAAAGTAGGTAAGTTATAGCTGTTATCATAGCTACCTCTTTTTAACCTTGTCAAGTCAGTTCTTTCTTTGGAGCCTGGTAGAGCCCAGTAGCTTCTCATGTCTGCATTGTTGATTAGAAGCAGTTAGCATTTACCTGCTGCAGTGGGTAGTACGTGTAAGCCCTGAATGTTCTTCTGCACAGTCATTACTGAGTGGAGCTTGCAAACAACAGTGATGTCTCTGATCAGAAATAGCAGTTGGCATGTTTACTGTATCTGTGGGAGCTTCTTAGAAATACTTGGCTTTGTCAACTAGAAATGCAGAATGAGCCCTGGAAAAGCAGATAGGTGATTGGGCACAGTGGCTTGCCAGGAATCTTCCAATCTTCTTTGTCAGACTGGGAATTCTACAGAGGCTGAAGAGCTCCTCCATGTACAAGTCTCCATGAGCCTTTGGATATGACAAACACAGGCTAGACACATTTGATCTAGACATGAAGCTTCTTTTCCTTAGTGTCCTCTCTGGTTTTAAACATGTACAACTGGTATTGCAAAGATGAGTTGAAAAAAGATCAAGTTTGAAAAAGAAAGCTGAGTTATTTTTCAGTAGGGATATTGTATTAAACTGTTACAAGTAAAGACACTTGAAAAGAAAGTCTTCTGTAGTCTCTGAAATGACTTGAACTTTCTGAGCCCTGATGCTTATAACATCTGTACTGAAGTAACTGTGATAAAAGCTTTGCTCTCCTGTAGCTTTAATGCTACCAAATGAAGTGTTTTAGCAGTGTACATTTACCTGTAGTCTATAGCAAGAATAACCTTCACTTGCTCCTGAACAGTGTGATTGGTTTGTTTCCCAACAGCTACCTGCAGAAAGAATGGGGATTGCTTTTCAAGTTATGTCCTTGGTGATCTGGGACAGGGTTTGAAAAGTGGCAGTCCAGAACCAAGCAACACTTTGGCGTTTTTCTTAGGTAGCAGTGCAGATGTGCAGCCATGGTGTTCTGAGACACACCAGTCGTGGAGAAATGCTGATTCTGTGGAACATACTTAATCCTGCCACTCTGTTGACATTTTTGTTGATTGATGCTAAGTTGCAGGCAGCACCTAGCAGCAAATTATCTGGTGGGAAGAGCAGAATAATGGGTTCTACTTGACAAGCTCATTTCACTGCCACCACAAATCAAATCATAATTGGAATATGCTAAAAGTAGAAGAGTAGTTCTTAACTTTGAACATAGTCACAAGTTATTTTGATGAATGTAAGGAAACTTTGAAATCAGGCTCTTCCACTTAATGCACTGTTGTTCATGCTTTTGCCTGAAACCAGGCAGTCGTTGAATCCTCAGCATGTGGAGACATTTTCCCTTTTCTTATCTCTTATCTAACCAGAGTTCTCTGCTTTTCCTTGTTGTGCTTATGTAGTAGTTTTCTGTTAGTAAAACTTGAAAACTGGAGAGAAGCAGCCAGTAACAAGTTGGTAAGTACATAGTAGATAGTTTTCAGGGAGAGTTCCCCTTCATTGAAGTTGCTGAATATGGAGATGATTGGTCAGAATAATCTCCATATGCACTGGCACATAGAGAGCTTTGTCATGTTCAGGCCAGTGAAAGCAAAGCCAAGAAGCATCTTGTGTAGCTTGTGACCAGTTCTTTATAAAATGCTTTCTAAGTTACCTGCCAATGGGAAGGGAATGAGGTCACAGTGACTTGCATTGAACAGCCATGCAGACCAAAGCAGCTATTGGGAGTCTGTAGTGCCTTCAGAGAATGGTCTCACAGTCTTTACCTTTTCAAGCTTGAAGATTGCATTTCAGAGAATGCTGATTTTGTGGCACTGCTAGGCAGCAGGCAGAGCTCAGGTGTTTTTATTCCTCTGATGTATTTCTAAAGGACATATTTATAGTAAGGAGGAAACATTCAGTTGACACAGGCAGGAATATTTAGGTAGGATTTTTTTAAGCTTCAGCCTGATCTAAAATCTGTGTGGGTGACTTCTCCCATATCTATGTACTGATGGAAAACACTATCTTGTAATGGGTATTTCTCAGCAAAGAATTGAGTCTGGTTTCCTCAGTCTTCTCACCACTCAAGTGAAGCAGAAATAGGTCAGATCTCACTGCTTGGGCAGGCTTTCAGTCTGTTTTTCTCTTTCTGTCTCTTGTTGAGGAACTGTTTCACGGTAGAGCTAGAAAAGAAGAAGACATTCAGGACAACTGTGCCATTTCCCCTTTCTTACCACCTTCATGTAGGTGGCAGTAGTGCTCTGTGGGTGCTTTGGAACGGTTATCAATCATGACAAACATACTGTGTTAGGTCAGAAGGCTGGGAAATCACTGCAGCTTCATCTGCTTGTCGTTTGTGTAGGTTCTTTATCTGAAGCTACTTTTGCACTAAACCTTGTCTTCAGTCAGCCCCATATGTCAGCTGCTAGAGGCTGGGCACTGGTTTACTGTTCCAGCATTTTTTGCAGTCTGTTAAGACTATGTGAGACACTGTTTTGTTCTTGCTTCCAATAACTCAAGATCTTCTATTTAATGCAATTCATCATTCTTCAGCATGTGAAACGATGCTCAGTGAAACTGAAACATTTCTTCAGTACCTTATAGCTGGCAGAATATTTTCTTCTTCACTGTCATCTTGCCACTGGATGACAAATGAAGTGAGCCCTTTTGTAGCATTACAAGTTCATTTGCGATGCAGAATGTCCCAACTTAGTGGACTTGGACTAAGTAGCTAGGCCTCTGCTCCATTATTATCCTGTGGAACATTTCCTGTAAGGCTATAGATACTTTGGCTATTAAAAGATACAGGTAGATATGTATAGCTTATAGCCACGAGGAAACATCTTCTGACATGTAGCATTAGGAGATGCAAGCTGTTGTTCATTATTGGGTTTTATGGGAGGTGAGTTCAGTTTTTAAGGCATGAGCAACCTTTGTCATGGATTTTCTCTTCTTTGGTCAGGCAGATGTACCCTTAGGAAGTGCTTCCACCAGCAATTTTAATGTACATTATAACCTCCAGTAGTTTGTGCACTTGAAATGAGTCCATTTCAAGTGAGAGCAAGTAAAATGAGTTAACCTTATAGGATGGATTGTTCACAGTAATAACTATGTGTAGGAAAGAATAGTTTCAGAGGATCTTTGCTTGTCAGTATTCCTTATTTCAACATTCAGTGAAACAAAACTCACATGGGATGGGAGCAGTTGCAGAACTTAGGTTTGCTTAGAATTGGTAGCAGTAAGTGTACAGACTAATAAATTCTCAAGTTACCTAGGAAAATTCTGATCTCCACACATTCTGTAATGCAACTGATTAAGGTCTCAGTAGTTTGTTCAAGTAATACACATTCTTCCAAAGTATCTAGTGATGAAATGATGGGTAAAAGTCATTGCTGGAAAGTTGAGACCTTTTGAAACCTTCACATCCAGCCCATTATTCCAACCTGAAAAGAGACTGAGCCCTAGGGGATGGAACCTATCCCATGTGAGTTTTGTTTCACTGAGTGTCCAAGTAAGGAATAGATTAAGATGTGTCAATAAACTTGCTTGATCAGCTTATCTGGATCTCCTCTTTTCCTTCTCTGCCTGGAATAGGACATTTTTTCAAGTAGTAGCCCTGGGCAGTATTACTTTTCTGTGATCTGTCACTATTGTTCTGAATGGAAATAGTAAAACCAAACCATACCATAATGGTTTTTTGTCTGGTTTCTCATATTGATAGAGACCTTTAAAAAGAGAACAGAATGAACTTACAGAGAAGGCTTAAATGTGACTCCTTTTAATAGTTACTGAAGTTCACATCATTGTACTATGTAGGAACATAAATTTCCAATTGAAGTACCATTTGAATGTTCTCATGCTTGTCCTTGCTGTACAAATTCCTCAAATTGCTGGGTTTGAAGGCTTTAATAAAAGTAGTTTTAGGGTTTGGTTTCAAAACAGTAGCTCACCTAAGTCTAACTTTTGGTGTAATGTATAAAAAAACCAACCTTTGTGACTGTGATAATAATTCAGGCACAATAAGTTCAGTCTGTAGAAAGGAAGCTGTGTGCAAAAAGTACTTTTTAAAGAGTACTATAGAAATAAGGTAGCACTGAAAATGTTTATTTTGTTTCTTTTGCTCCCCTCCCCATCATCTTCCCTCTGCAGGTCTGATACTCTGCTGATAGACAAAGCTGTGCCAAGCTGGTTTGTAAGAGTGGAACACATGGTGGAGAAACTGCTGGAATGTAATGCCCAATGCTACTGGTAATGTCTCCTGCATCTGTTTTGGTTTTTGTGTGTCTAGGTTTGGGTGTTCAGGTGTGTGTGTGTGTGCTGGAAGTCTTACAGAGCTCTGTTTCACTGGTGGTGTGATCACTTCATATTTCTGTTGCATCTTCTGGAGCTGCTGTACTGGAATGAGGCTGGTAACCAGTGTTAAATGGTGTTTTATCTCAGGTTTCACAAATGCACTGGTTGGGCAACAGGACAGTTTCCCTCACATAACAGATACAACCTGCTTCAGTGCCTCTCAGCCTGCTGCTTGAACAGATTTGTACACAATTCCCTTCTTCGTGTCAAAGAAGGCGTTCCTTGCTGATGTGAAATCCTACTGAGAAATAGGTTTTAGAGTGTGAGTAAGGGTGACTGTGAATATGCACTAATGATTTACAATGAAATACATTGCAGGATCCTTAAAAACACCCTCTAATCGTGTTAGGCAACCCTGAACAATTCAGCACAGGAGAAACTGCAAAGGAAAGTCAGTCTGTGGAAGTGCACAGACAAAGCCTCTTTACAAGGGTCCACTGGAGAGAAGAATTTAGACAGTTGTAGGCACGTGTTGTTTCAAATTGCAACTCACTTTAAGCTGTTTCTTCTCATGTCCTTATTACAGAAAAGGTTGATTATTTTGTCATAGGTGCATTTGAAGAATGAAACCCAAAGCTCTCACCATGCCATACTGTTCTGTGCAAACCCCCTAACCTAGCTGCCCTAGCTTGTGTCGTAGTTGTGAGAATTGAGTTGGACAAGTTGCAGGAAATGTTATGCTGGTGGCAGAAATGAAGAAGTATTGGTGTGAAGTTGATTTAGAAAGCAACAGACACAGTAAGAGGGAACTCTTGGTGATGGTAGCTGTTTTAAGCGTTAGCCACAGGTTGATGATTTGTCAGGGACAGAAGGGACCATACCTTCTCCACATCCATAACTTTTAATTTTTCTTCTCTCATAATTAACTTCTGCCTGGGAAGTTGAGTCTAGGCAGGAAAAACGTGGAGGTTACAGCCTTGTTTGGGTGTACTGTGTGCCACTTGAGTTGTTGTCCAGTCTTTCCTTATGTGGACTGCAGCAGAGCTGGGATTCCACCACGATGTGCCTCTGCTTAGCAACTGAAACGATGTTAGAGTGACTCAACTTTCAGTGGACAATGACAGCTTATGATGTGTTTTGTCATGGGCTGCAGTTAGCAGTTAAATTCTTCATGAGCAGCTTTTGCATAACTGCTTCCATGGTAGAGGCACAGCAAATACTGGAGTGTCTGGGCAGAGCTGGTGATCCGTGCTGCAGACTGCCCGACAATGCTGCAGCGTTGGCTTGCCAACCAGCACATGCCCAGTCTGGGTGTGGGAGAAGATTGCATAGATTAGTAAGTGTTGCTTTCTGTTTGCCATAACAGAGCATACTGTGATCCTTCTTTTGGGGAAAAATAAGCTGGAGAGGGGGTGAGAGTGTTTGTTCCTAGCTTTAATTAGCTTTCTCAAGATGCTTTTACTGTTGTGATGACTGACAGTAGACCTGCATACTTAATTTTCACCTGTAATGATCCTCTTCAGGAAGTGCTTGAATGGTAGAGTTTTGCTTTCAGAAGCAAAGCTTCAAGAAGAAACTTTTTGGTGACCTCCACTCATCCAGGAGGTATTAATAAGAATTAGTAAGCAGTTTTATGAGTAATGTTTTAGACCTGGAAGAGGGGAGATTTAGAGTGGATATTAGGAAGAAATGCTTTACAGCGAGGGTGGTGAGACAGTGGAACAGGTTGCCCAGGGAGATTGTGGCTTCCCCCTCCCTGGAGATGTTAAAGGTCAGATTGGATGAGGCCTTGAGCAGCTTGGTCTAGTGGAAGGTGTCCCTGCCATGGCAGAGGGGGTTGGGACTAGGTGATCTTCAAGGTCTGTTTCAACCTAAAGTGCTCTATGAATTGATGAAGGTTGGATGGGAAGACCAAGTGACTGTATTAACTGGCAACGTTTAACATGCTCAGAATAAAAGTCACAGTTTGTTCTCTAGGCAGTTCTTGAGTCACACCATAATTCCATAATTGAGTAGAACACTGATTCCTCAGCATTCCTCTCAAAGCAGTAAGGGCTTGGAGATTTCAAGAGGAAATTTGTGGGGAGTATAGCTTCAAGTTGAGCTGTATTATCACTGAATGGTTGCTAAAAGAACAGAAACACATTTCCAGTATGGGATCTCATGACCACTAGTTGGAATACACAGTGGCTTTTGTTAGCTAAAGATGTTTTTTACAATCTAGCTTTTAAAATTAAGAGGCATTACCTTAAAGTTTACTTCACTAATGCCAGTTCTATTTGGGGTGTAACTTCTTCAGTTGGTATTGAGAATGCTGGCCTTATTCAGTAGCCATTCCTCTGAACGTGTCACAGGAATAATACCTAGCTTTAAAAACATTCTTTTTGGACTCTCTGGGGCTTCAGCATGCCCTGGAAATGAAGAAATTGGGGATAAAAGCTTTTCAGGCTGTACTAACCTTTGTGAAATGAGTTTGACTGCAGTGCTGTTTTTTACTTCCTTGTAATGACTGATAGGTGTTTTGTCCCTTAAGAATAGCTGCCCTCTTTCTATAGACAGCCTTTGTGATGAAATAGATTAAACAGAGTTGGACAAACTTGGCAACTTGATTGCATTTCTAATGATTTTTTTAATGAGCTAGCCTACCAGTGAAGCCATAGTTATTCACAATTTATTAAAGCCAACAACTGTATCTTCATTTTCTGGAATGAACTCATTGTAGCTCTCAAGAATGATTTCCATGTGCAATGTGCCAGCAGTTTGTAAAACCAGAAACCAGTAAAACCCTCTTACCTTTCTCCTCGCCTTGTTCTGCTCAGAGTGGAAAGTAACTTGTGCTGGATGTTGCTGGAAGTGCAAAACTGGACCAGCATTCCAGTACTTAAGAAACTACGTTTCAGTCTTCAATTCAAGATCCCTTAGTGACTGTTTTCTTTGCTGACTTTGATAGGGCTGCTCTTGGAGGTTTCTTCCAACCTGGTGGGTTCTATGGTCCTATGATTCTGTGATTGGATTGGGCTGATCTTGGAGGTCTCTTCCAACCTGGTTGATTCTATGCTTCTATGCTTCAACCATTCCCAGTTCATTCAGAGACCTCTCTTGCCGTTAAGATGCCTCAGTGCCACAACTGGAGTGAGACTTCAATGTTTCTGAGCCTTAATTCAGTGCTCTCTCACCTGCTGCCACTCATGACCTGAAGCGTCCCTTAGAATTGCTAGGACATCCAAACCAGAATTGAATGAAAATAGTTTGTTAACCTTACTCCCAGTGCACCTCAATCTTTTGTCATGCTTGGATATGACCTTTTACACTGTTTCCCCTTTATTATAACCAAGTGCATGCAGAGAAGTTCCTGCTCAAAGTCACCTCTGCAGCCCTGCAGCAAAGAAATGGGAATGAAAAAAAAACCCTGGCAATTTATCTCCTCGAGCCTGCTGGCCTCAGCACTTTGCTTCCTTCAGATAAAGGCCAGCAGGATCCTGTTAGCTTCTCATCAGAACTCTCCAGCTTCCTCAGCTAGCATCACTTAGGTGCTGGAGATGGTTGTGAGAGATGTGGGGCTGTTATCAGAGAAGCACAGAATCAAGCAGGTTGGCAGAGAGCTCCAAGCTCATCTAGCCCAGCCTAGCACCCAGCCCTCCACCACCTCCCTGGGCAGCCCATTCCAATGCTGATCACTCTCTCTGCCAACAACTTCCTCCTAATATCCAGCCCAAACCTGTCCTGGCACAGCTTGAGGCTGTGTCCCCTTCTGGTGCTGGCTGCCTGGCAGCAGAGCCCAACCCCACCTGGCTACAGCCTCCCTTTGGGTAGTTGTGTGTAGAATCAAAGAGGTTGGAATCATAGAATCAACGAGGTTGGAATCAAAGAACCATGGAATTAACCAGGTTGGAATAACAGAATCATAGAATTAACCAGGTTGGAATCATAGAATCACAGAATCAAGCAGGTTGGAATAACAGAATCACAGAATCAAGCAGGTTGGAATCACGGAATCAAGCAGGTTGGAATCACGGAATCAAGCAGGTTGGAATCACGGAATCAAGCAGGTTGGAATCACGGAATCAACCAATCCAACCTGCTTGATTCTGTGATTCTATGGTTTCTCCCTTCCCTTCTTTGTACCAAGGAACTGATCTCAGTGTGGAGCTGCAATAAATGTTGCTCAAGTGAGATGTGACTCTTCTGAGCACAGCCAGTTTGTCATTTCCCCCCCAAGCAAACAAGCTGCTTGCTCTGCAACTCCAGCTTGCTGCTTAGCATCGCTTAGAGTAGCTTCCTGAAAGAAAGCCCTCAGCTACCTGGAGTAAACCTGGAGAGGGAAACCACTGCTGCTGCTGCCTGTGGGCTAAGAAAGCTGTTCCAAGGAGAAGTTTGACTCTGCTGGCAGGGGGTGGATAAGCTAATTCAGCTTTTCTTCCCTTTGCACTGATCAAGGCAAGTTCTGCACGCAGCCTTGCTGCTGTTGTCTGCAGCTAACTTCTTACCTTTGTTTGAAGTGGGTACATAAAGGATGAGTGCACAGCAGGGGATCAGCTTTGTCAGGCAGTGAGTGCACAGAGTGCTCATTTATCTCATTAGGAGTTGTATGTTTATTACAATAAGCATGCATAACTTAGAATCCAACAGGCTGGAGGAGACTTCCAGGCTCAGCCAGCCCAGCCTAGCGCCCAGCCCTGGCCAATCACCCAGCCCATGGCACTAAGTGCCCCAGCCAGGCTTGGCTTCAACACCTCCAGGCACGGCCACTCCATGGAACGTGCAGCTGGTGCTTCCAGAGCCACTCCATGTAAATCTTTGCTGCTGTTGAATTCTGCAGGTCTCTCCATGTATTGTTGTCTCCAAGTGGGACAGATAAAAGTCTCCTCCATGCCTGACAATGCATGACTTTGAGAACTAGCATCAGTTATTTTTTAGGCACCTGCATTTTCCCATCTCAATTTGCTCCATCACAAGTAGTGCACTGTTGGATTTCCAGAAGCCTTGTATCAATTTGAGTATTGCCTTTTGCACTTGAGCCCCAGCTGAGCAAAAGTACTGTTCAGTGGTGCAGTGGAAGGAGGCTGGACCCCTTTAAGAGTCTTTGATCACAGTCATGTAAGCAGCAAGCTGGTTTTCATGCCAACTAGAGCTTCCCACTAACCACCTCTAGAATGCTAGAATCAGTCAGGGTTGGAAGGGACCACAGGGATCATCTAGTTCCAACCCCTCTGCGATGGGCAGAGACACCCTGCCCTAGAGCAGGCTGTCCAGAGCCTCATCCAGCCTGGCCTTAAACACCTCCAGGGATGAGGCCTCAACCACCTCCCTGGGCAACCCATTCCAGGCTCTCACCACTCTCCTGCTGAGCAACTTCTTCCTCACGTCCAGTCTGAATCTTCCCCGCTTCCAGCTTTGCTCCATTCCCCTTAGTCCTGTCCCTACCTGGTAGCCTGAAAAGTCTCTGCCCAGCTCTTTTGCAGGCCCCCTTCAGCTACTGGAAGGTCACAATAAGAATAACAGAAAATAACCAGGAGAACTGTACTGGAATGAATGACATTTCCACATGGGAATATTGCTGGTGTCTTTCAGAGTCTTTTCATCTTCCCTGGACTAACTGAAAACCCCTCTTTCAGTATGTGACCTTGCCTGAGTTGCCTGCTGTTGTGGTCTTCAAAGATGGAGCTTCCTTTGTTTCTGATGGTAAGTAAAAGTGGATATTGGCCATATCATGGAATCAGCCAGGCTGGAAGAGACCTCCAAGATCACCCAGTCCAACCTAGCACCCAGCCCTAACCAATCAACTGGACCCTGGCACTAAGTGCCTAACAACCAGCCTGTACCTCTCTTGGCACAACTTGAGACTGTGTCCCCTTGTTCTGTTGCTGGTTGCCTGGCAGCAGAGCCCAACCCTAGCTGGCTACTGCACTGCTCCTGTGCACTGCGGCCCTCCTCTGGACCTGCTCCAGCAGGTCCTTGTCTCTTCTGTTGGAGGTTCTGTAGCTGTGTGCAGTACTCCAGGTAGGTGTCACCAGAGCAGGGCAGACTCATAGACTCAGAGTCAAGCAGGTTGGAAGAGAGCTCCAAGCTCATCCAGTCCAATCTAGCCCCCAGCCCTGTCCACTCAACTAGACCATGGCACTAAGTGCCTCACCCAGGCTGTTCCTGAGCGCTTCCAGACACGGTGACTCTGTGGTGCCACAGCAAAATACTCCAGGTGGGCCCTCAAGGGTATTCTTTGAGCTGTCATGGAAGGGCTGTGCTTGCCTTCCTCTTCGCTCTATTGCCTTGCAACCAGTCACCCACCAAAGAAAAGTTCACTCAGTGACCTCCTTGATCTGCATTTGATTTAGTTTTACTTTTGAAGCGGCCTGGAGAAGGAAATTTTGTCAAAGAGAAACAATTTTAAACTGCTTTTTGTGATGTGACCTGTCTGCTTTTGCCACCCCTGTCAAAACACACAAGCCTTGTTTCAATCCAGGCTCCTAATTCACTTTGCACAAATCTTACTCTCTTAAAATGTATTAGAAGGGTTTTTGTAAACCAGTCAGTGCAGAGGCCCTGCAAGAGACTGGATATTGTTTTATGTGCAGCTTACCATTGGGCAGGAAAGTGCTGTCAGTCACAGTTCCCTTCCCATGTCACATTCCCTGCTGGGAGAGGATTGTTTGTCCTTGGTTTGGGTGAAACTAATCAGCCAATCAGCACTGCATGCTGTGCTCTAATACACTTTTTGTTCAACAGCTGCAAATTGCTTTAGCAGCTTAGGAGTGACATTTCTGGAAAGGTGAGAGACCTTGTCTGGAAACAGTAGAGGGTTAAAAATAGGCTTCTCTAGGCTGAAATAAATGTTATTGCCCACCTCACAGCAGCAACAGAAGAACACATTCTGCTTGCTTGCTTGCTTTCTCTTTTGTTGTCAGAGTGTGAAGATGGTGATTTGTCATCCTGGATAAACAGAGCAAGATTTCAAGGGTATCTTCATGTGGATGGCTTTACACTTCATGAACTTGGAGACAGAGGTGAGCTGCTGCTGCCACTAAAGTCTTTGCCATCTCTTCTACGGAACAGGAGTAACAACTGAGGAGCACTAAGAAGTAACTTTTCAAGCCCCTGAAATTATTTACAGTTAAGATGGACAGTGCCAGTCTGTGTTTGGTGTTGGTGAGACCTGCTCTACTGACAGAAGCCTCATCCAAAGCCTGCACCAGTCCTTTCCTCAACAGAAAAAATGAGTATGTCTAACCCTGTAGTAGTCACACACAAAAAAATGAGTAGGCCTTTTAATTTGAGAGCAGTTTAGGATTTGCATAAACTACCTATCAACTCCTGCAGTGCCTACAGGGAACTGAGAAGTCTTAAGTCTGGATGGGTTTATGTCTTGTATCTGATGGGTTCAGGTAACTTTGAAGTGGATCTGCTCTGTAGTTTTTATCATGGAATCACAGAATGGTTTAGGTTGGAAGGGACCTCAAAGCTCATCCAGTTCCAAGCCCCAGCCATAGGCAGGGACACCTCCCACTAGGACAGGCTGCTCAAGGCCTCGTCCAACCTGGCCTTGAACACCTCCATGGATGGAGCATCCACAAGCTCCCTGGGCAACCTGCACCAGTGTTTGACCCCCCTCGCTGGAAAGAACCCTTTCCTAACATCTAGTTTGAATCTCCCCTCTGCCAGTTTAAACCCATTCTCCCTTACCCTGTCATTACAAGACCCTGTCAATAGTCCTTCCCCAGTCTTCCTGTAGGTCCCCTTCAGATACTGGAAGGCCACACCAAGGTTTCCTTCTCCAGGCTGCAGAGCTCCTGCTCTCTCAGCCTGTCCTCAGAGCAGAGCTGCTGCAGCCCTCTCAGCATCTTGGTGGCCTCCTCTGCACTGGCTCCAACACTTCCATGTCCTTCTTGTGCTGGGGGCTCCAGAACTGCCCCCAGGACTGCAGGTGGGGTGTGAGGAGAGCAGAGGCAAGGGGCAGAATCCCCTCCCTTGCCCTGCTGCCCACACTGCGCTTGCTGGAGCCCAGCACAGGGTTGCTGTCTGGGCTGCACTCACACTGCAGGCTCATCTTCTAAGTCGGAATACTTTCCAGCTGGGAATGCATGTTTCCTTTTTAAATGGTTTCAAGTATTTTATTCCTTATTTTAGGAAAACTTGTGGCTATTGCAGTCATTGATGATAAAAACTCTTCAGTGGAACATACCAGGAACAGAACTGAGTGTTGGTGACAGTGTGGGAGAAGTTAGCTGATATGATGTAGAGAACTTGGGGAAGTTTGTTAGATCTGAAGAGATGCCAGGGTGAGTGAGTGAACTTGTGGATGTTCCCTGGCTTATGACTTGTGGGTGTTCCCTGGCTTATGACTTGTGGGTGTTCCCTGGCTTATGACTTGTGGATGTTCCCTGGCTTATGACTTGTGGATGTTCCCTGGCTTATGACTTGTGGATGTTCCCTGGCTTATGACTTGTGGATGTTCCCTGGCTTATGACTTGTGGATGTTCCCTGGCTTATGACTTGTGGATGTTCCCTGGCTTGTGACTTGTGGATGTTCCCTGGCTTATGACTTGTGGATGTTCCCTGGCTGAAAACAAGAGAGCAGCAAGGCAGGAAGCACAAAAGCAAACCTCTCTCATGAAGGAAACAGCACAACTTCAAGCACAGTTTTAAGCACAGCATACCAAGGAGGAACAGAAATCCCAAGCAGAGCAAAGGGGAGGAGTGGCTTAGAGAAAAGCAAAAGCACCCCACAAAGGACACAGCCAAAACACCACCCCACAAAGGACACAGCCACCCTACCCCCGCAAAGGGGATCAGCCAAAGGCTTCTGCCTCTCCTGGGGCAGCTTAAAAAGGGGAGGTCAATTGAAGTCTCCTCCCACCCCAGCTGTGGCCACTTTGCCCTCCCTGCTCAGTGCCCTTTATAAGCAGAGCAGGAGGAGCCCAGCCCCAAGCTGGGCCCATTGCGGGCCAGGGGATCCTCCGCCTGGCATCCCAGGTGAGTGCGCACGGGTGAGCACCGGGTGCGTGGTGGAGGGTTTCAAAGGCTGGGGGGCCTGGCTGGCCCCCTGGCTAGCTAGGGCTACCTTAGGGCTGGGCTACTGACCCACTGCAACATCCACCTTAGCTCACGGGTGCTAAGTCTGTGTTGCTACTGAGGCTGAGGTTTCTCTAGGAGGTTGGATCCTCGAAGGTTTTGCTCTGGCTTCTGCGATGGAGGCAAAGATGGAGCAGGAGCACCAACTGGAGCTGGTAATGGACCAGCAGCAGCAGCTGGTAATGGAACTGGTAATGGAGCAGAAGCTGGTAACGTAGAGTGGAGAGGAGGAGGAGGAAAGCAGCAGAGACTGCCCGGGGGAAGGCAGAGAGTGGGGGCAGAACGGCAGGGGCTGCCCGGGGAAAGGTGGAGGGCAGCGGCAGGAGGGCAGGGAGGAGGTACAGAGCTTTCAGATGCTGAGCTTCAACAGAAAGACCTGATGGAAAAGAAAAGAGACTAACTTGTTTAGCAAAAGTACTCTCTGGAATTTCCCAAATCACTTATTTATTGAAGGGAGTCATTTGTTGGTCATTGTCATCACGAGAGGTCCCTTCCAACCTAAACCATTCAATGAAGTCTTTTATCAGCTCCTAGGATTAGTGACAGTGGGGAATGTTTGCTTGCTATGAGCTGAGGGAGCTGTTTCCTAAATGGAATGTTCATTAGTTCTTTAGCACCTGAAAATGTTGGCAGGCTACTTGATAAACCTCCTGGAACACAGGGGCCTGTTGAATTGTTTTCCCAGTGCCTGAACAACTTGCAGTGCTGTAATGGGTTAGCCTCCTGTTTCCCTCCAACACAGAAGTGAGGCAAAAGTAACACAGCCAAGGAAAAACCCTCTGGGTTGAGATCAAGAGGTAAATACAAAATGAGATCCTGCAGTGCACAATTACCTTAGCCTGTTTCTGTTTGCAGAAAGCAGGAGTCAGCCACCTGCCACCCATCCCCTCCTGACCCCAACCCCAGAAACCCAAAGCAGCACTTGGCACAGGAGGTCTCTCGTGTTGCAGTCTCAACTTCAAGCCCTGGAATACTTTGCTTCAGCCAGCAGCATGGGGTTGGATACC